>NC_077229.1:20288270-20313602 GCF_027887165.1 Monodelphis domestica | reverse complement strand
CCAGGGCTGGCCTCTAGCCTCTGCTCTGGTGGAACAACGGGGACAGACCTTCAGAGTCCGTGTGTGTGTCCATCCAGCTAGGAGGTGTCTGAGGTCAGATTGGAACCCAGAGCCACCTAGATGCCCCTGGACAAGTCACTTAACTCTTTAGCCTTGGAACCAATAACAGTACTGATTCTAAGATTGATGGTAAGGGTTATAAAATAAAAAAGAATCCATGGAATCCCCTCTCCCCAGCATTTTACAGATGTGGAAACTGAGGCCTAGAGGGGGCCGAGTGACTTGACCAAGGGGACATAACAACTTAGAAGCTGAATCAGGATTAGAACTCAGGTCCCCTGACTCCCATCCCAGTGTTGTCCCCAGATATTACCCTCCCTCTCAGCTTTCTGGAGCCTGAATAATCTAAATGGTGATCCATCTTCCTCCTTCTACTGAGAACAGAAAGCAAGAGGACTTTAAGACACTTTGAAAAAGGGATTCCTTTTATTTATTTTTTTGTGGCTCATTTTTTCTCAGCTACGTGTCAAAAAAAGCTTTTTATTTTCTTTAAAAAAAAACATGAATTCCAAATTTTCTCCGTCCCTCTCCTCCCCCCTCCTGGAGAAGGCAGGTCATTTGCTAGAGGTTCCACACAGGTGTAGACATGTCAGACCTATTTCCCCTGTGTGGAAGGGCGAACAGGCAGCCGTGTGTCTCCTGGCTGGGGGCTCGAGCTTAGCGTCTTTGACTTTCTGATCAGCCTCCTAGCAGGGGCAGGGGAGCAGAGAGGCCTGTGGGACCCATCGGCCTTAGCCAGGAGCCCTGGCAGAGCCGAGCCAAGGAAGAGGAAGCCGAAGGCTCTCAGAGTAAGAGGAGGCAGCCCCTGGCACCGGCTTCCTTACCTCCGAGCCACTTGACCCACTTACAGAGAAGTGAGTGCCAAGCTGCCGCAGGCTTTGTTTTCTGTAGGCGCTCATGGGCCGGGTGCTGGCGAGTCGCCAGATCCCCTCTCTGGGTCTCCGTCCCTGGAAGGGTCTGGCCAGGGTTTGGGGAGGGGGCAGAGAGTAGAGTGGCGGAGCTAGGGCGAGCTAGGGCTGAAGGTCAGGGCCAAAGAAGAGGGTTGTTGATCCTGGGCAGTGCCAGGCGAGAGGTCAGAGTTCAGGCCCCGGAGTTTGGATCCTGCTTGATAAGGGCTAGCTGAGCTTTATCCCCAGATAAGAGAGTTCTTGGAAGAGATAAGAGCTCTGAGGACCTTCCCCCGGCTTGGGGGGCTCTCCTAGGCCTCAGCTGGGCTCCCCACTCCTGCCCTGAGCTTCAGACAGATTTATTAAATAATAACATGAAGCAAAAAAGGAAACTAAAAGGCTAGAGAAACAGAGAGCTCAGACTGGCGTAGAGAGAGGGCAGAGTACAGTGGAACGATCTATCGGCTTCAGACTCGGGTTCAGATCCTACTTTCCTCACTGACTCAGTGTGACCTGGGCCAGTCACCGAGGCAGGTTTCTCTGAGCCTTGGTTTCCTCCTCTGTTAATGAAGGCTTGGAGTAGATGACCCCGGAGGTCCTCCCGAGCTCTGGACAAGTGACCCTTTGCTGGACCTCAGTTTTCACTCCTGTCCGGCTTCTTACCTTGAAGGGATTTGGCAAACGATGAGCTTTTAGTGGGGTGACTAAGTGGCAGACAGGACAGAGCGCCAGGCCTGGAGGGAAGAAGACGTGAATTCAAATCTGGCCTCAGACCCTGACTATCCGTGGGAGCCTGGGCAAGTCACTTAACCCTAGCGGCCTCAGTTTCCTCGTCTGTACAACGAGAAAGAGATGGCAAACCGCTCTGGTATCTGGCAAGAAAACGCCAAGGTTGGGGTCAAAGAGTTGGACGGGGCTGGAAGAAAGGGCTGAGCAACCAAAATGAGTTTTTGAACTGGAGGAGGATCTAATCAGGGCCCTCCAGAGCCCAAGTTTCCATCGGTCCCTCCTTCCTCCTTTGGGATAATAGGACTTCCTGGAGCTCTGGCCCCTCGGGGCCTTTGAATAATAAGGACCCTTTGTGTTCCTGCCTGCTTTTTCTTTTTTAACCCTCACCTTCTGTCTTAATATTCTATATAGTTTCCAAGGTAGAAGAGCAATGGGGGCTAAGTGACTTGCCCAGGGTCACTCGGCTAGATCTGAGGTCAGATTTGAACCCAGGACCTCCTGCCTGGGGACCTGGTTCTCAATCCACTGATTCTCCTCATTGCCCCTTCTCCTAAAGCTTAGTGAGCACTTTTCTTCCTCTCCCAAGCTGGGGAGGTGCTGGGATTTCTGTTTTAAAGATAAGGAAAGGGATGGCCGAGGGGATCCCTCTGCTGGAGGGACCTTGGAAGCCATATCATCCACCTCTCCCTTTTTTACAAAGGAAATAACTTGCCCAAGGTCATTCAGACTGTGGGATTCGAATCTGGGGCCTCAGGGGGGAAGCCACCTTCTCCAACTTCCTCATTTTACCAGCAAAGGAATGATTTGTTTGAGGTCCCCCAAAATGAAAGAGATGTTATTTGAACTCGTGTTCAGACTCCAGACAGGCTCATGGCCCACAATGCATAGATCTGGGATTGGGGTCCAGTGTGGCCAGATCCAGTGGCTCCCCTCCTTTCTGGGCTCTCTGGGAGACAGATCGAAGGCTTTGTTGGAGAGGCTCAACTGCTCCTCCCTCCCAGGGGATCCCCTCCTCCGTGGACCCGGCCTCCCCCCTTCAGGCTGGCCTGGGCACCTGGGAACACCCCAATCCTCGGGCTGAAAGTCCTCCAAAGGGAGATAAGACCGCCTCCTAACTGCAATGGGTGCACAGCCCTCTCCTCCCCTGGAGCTGTGGCTGCCATCTTTCCTGGTGCCAGTTTAAGGCCCAGGTGGGATTAGTGCAGAATCATAGAGGTGAGGCTGCACCTCAGGTCCCTTAGAGACCCCAGGAGCCCAGGCTGGCTCTCTGCCCCCCAAACCAGGCTCTTCTTTTTCTTTAAACCCCTCCCTCACCTTCTGTCTTAGACTCAGTACTGTGTATTGGTTCCAAAGCAGAAGACTGGTCAGGGCTAGGCGATGGGGGTCAAGTGACTTGCCCAGGGTCACACAGTGAGGAAATATCTGAGTTTACATTTGAACCCAGGACCTCCTGTCTCTAGGCCTGCCCACTGAGCCACTTAGCTGCTCTTCTCATTCTTTTTTTTTTAAACCCTACCTTCTGTCTTATCTGAGGTCAAATCTGAACCCAGAACCTCCAGGAGTCTCTAGATCTGACTCTCTATCCATTGAGACACCTAGCTGCCCCTCTCAATCTTCATTTTTTTCTAACCCTACCTTCTATCTTATCTGAGGTCAAATTTGAACTCAGGACCTCCTAGGAGTCTCTAGACCTGGCTCTCTATCCACTGGGCCACCTAGCTACCCTTTCCCCCCATTCTTTTTATTATCACGACTGTTTCTACCTTGGGCAAGTCACTTCCCTCTTTTTGACAGTGGGGAAAACTGAGTCCAACTTTCCCAAATATGTCCTCCTCATCCAACCCTAAGACCACTTCAAAGGAAGGAGCCTTAGGAACCCTTGAACCCAGGGCCCAGTGAGTGCTTTCCCTGCTAAGGCCTGGGGAGATGAATGATCCGGGATGGCTGGGCTGCTGGCGGAAGGTGGGTGGGTGTAGGAGGTGGAAAGAAAGAGCTCAGTTCAGTGATCCTGCCATGACCAGGACTGTCTTCTTGTCGTAGCTCGAAGCTTTGACCTGCAGAAGTCGGAGGCCATGCTGAGAAAGGTGAGCCGGCCCCCAGGCCTTCCCCTTTTCTCCTCTTGTCCAGCTTCTCCTCACCCCATCCATCCCCAGAGGGTTTGTTCTGGTGAAATCATTTTGTTAAGCACGCAGGGTTTCCGGGCCAACCTATGCCCTCCCAGCATTGGTGGTGGTGCTGGAGTGCGTCCTCACCGCCTCCAGCAGCCCAGACCCGGATGACCCCATCTCCCAAAGGGAGCATCCTGCATGCTCTACCTGGCAATGAAGCTTCCTTGGCTAGGCTGGGCCTCAGAAAGCTCACCCAGGCTCTCCCCCTGGGCCTCCACTTGAATCCTTTCTATGTGGGTGGTCACAATAAAAATAAAAACAACTTTTATTTATCTAGGGTCACAAAATCCATTCCTCATGACAACTCTGGGAGGTAGGGAGTACTGGGGTTATAATCCCCATTTTACAGATGGGAACCTGAGGCCTGGAACTATCCAGGGTTGGAGGATAGGGGGGATTTGAACCCAGGTCTTCCTGACTAAGTGCTCTTATCCAAAGTGACACACTTGCTCTTCAGACTGGAGATCGCCAGATCTTGTGCCTTCTTGACCTTACATTGGAAAGTCCAGACTGCAATGAGGCATTGGAGGAGGAGGCATACATTAGAACTCTATACCAGAGATGGGATGGGTTCTAATCTGGCCTCAGACACTTCCCAGCTGGGTGACCCTGGGAAAGTCACTTGACCCCCATTGCCCAGCCCTTTCCACTCTTCTGCCTTAGAACCAGTACTCAGTATTGATTCTAAGATGGAAAGTAAAGGTTTAAAAAAGATTCTATAGCAATCAGAGCCATTATGGAATTATTATTATTGGTGGCGATAGTCCATTTCCAGTGCTGTAGATTGCTGCCCATCTAGACTTTCTCCTCTATCCTCTCAGGAAGGCTTCCTGGGCACTTTGGGCGCCTCTCTAGCTCTCTTGACCATGCCTGAATATTGAAAACAGAGGGCTCAATTATCTTCATTTGCTGATGACATTATGGGGAAGGAACAAACCTTTTATTACGCACCACTCTGGGCCAGGCAGGGTACTAAGCACTTTACAAATATTGTCTCGTTTGATCCGCAACAACCCTGGGACGTAAGCGCTTTTGTGATTCCCGTTTTATGGATGAGGAAACTGAGGCAAACAGAGATCAAGTGTTTGAGCTACATTTGAACTCTGGTCTTCCTGATTTCAGGCCCAGAGCTCTGTCCTTGTACCACCAGCAGTCTCAATTTACTTAGAAAACCCCCGAGAATCAGCAAAGAAATAGCTTGATAGAATAGCTTCTATAAAATAGTTGGTTACAAAAGAAATCCACAAAAAACAAATAGCACTTCTTTATCGCTATGGGGGAATCCCATTCAAAATGATCATAAAAATGCCCCTGGACATCATAGTCTGTAGAGCAGGAGGGCCCCCCGTTGGTCAATCACATTAATATTGTTATGATCGTTGATGAGAAGATTCCCGGAGATTGGACATTTTCAGGATCCTTAGACATTGCTCTTGTGGGAGAGGGCAGGAGTAATAAGGTTGATAGTAAACTCTCCCATTTTTAGGTAAGGAAAACCTCCCTGTGACAGAGGGTGAAATAAGGGGAACCTGGAGCTCAAAGAGGGGGAGGACCTGAGCTAAAGTCATGCAGCCAGGATATGTCGGAGTAAGGATTCGTATCCAGTTCCTGTGACTTCTAGTTGAGTTGTCGTCATCGTGCTCAACTGCATTAGGCGTCATCTTGGTCCTCGTGTTAGGAAGGCTTCCCGAGCAGGTTTCTTTCTTTGTGTGTTTTCAAAGCATGTGGAGTTCCGGAAACAAAAAGATCTTGAAAATATCGTGAGCTGGCAGCCCCCGGAGGTGAGGAGGATCGAGCGACATCTGTCCCCATCTCCCCCCCCCCCCATTCCCACCAGCCCCCAATCCCTGCCCAGCTCCAGGCCTGCCAACCCCCAAAACCAAGCCCTTTAGCGTCCGGGATGTACCCAGGTTCCCTGTGGGCTCCCTGAGGGCAGGGCTGGTAGAGCTCCGAGTCCCTGTGCCCTCCTTCCCTCCTGACGCCGCCCCCATCTCCACCCAGGTGATCCAGCAGTACCTGGCTGGTGGGATGTGCGGCTTTGACCTCAACGGCTGTCCTGTGTGGTACGATGTGATCGGGCCGCTGGACGTCAAGGGGCTGCTGCTGTCCGCCTCCAAGCAGGATCTGCTCAGGACCAAGATGAGGGACTGCGAGATGATCCGGCTGATGTGCGCTCAGCAGTCAGAAAAGGTGAGGCGGGTGGCGGGGATGGGACCCAGGCGATCACGCTCCCTAGCTCCCCTGAGATAGGGCCCGCCCATAGGAAAAGCCAAGCATCTGCCCCTCTGCAGCCCCATTGGATGAGGAGAAGAGGAAGGAGCCAGGGCTGTGAGAGAGGCTTTGCTCAGTGCTCTGAGCAAAGAGCTCGTGCCCTCATCTAATGGGGGAGAAAGGGTGCTGCGAGAAAAAGAAGACCCCGACAGAATAGGGGGAGGAGATCGTCAGGAGACAGCAGCTGGGGAGCAGGAAAGACCGACTCCAGAGGGGAGCTTTACGCTGAGTCCTGAAGGAAGCCTGGCAAACTACAACCCGGACACGAAGGGGCAGAACGGTTCAGGCTGGGGGCACAGCCAGGGCTCAGGCCCCGAGTGGGGAGATGGAGGGCCACGTTCGAGGAATGGCGAGGAGGAATAGCTGGATCTTAGGGTTCGTGGTGGGGCGGAAAGTGCGAGAAGACCAGCGAGGGAAGAAGGGGCCACACTGTGGAGGGTCCTAAATGTCAGGCGGAGGTTTGGGGATCTGTGTGCTGGGAGTCAGGAGGTTGGGATTCTACTCCCGACTCTCAGGAGCTTGGCAGATTGCCTCTTCTCTTTAGGAGGAGTGAGGAGGTCAGACTAAATGATTTCGAAGGGCCCTCCCAGCCCTGATGTTCTTTGCTTTGTGTTCTAAGGTGTCTTTTAGCTCAGATGCTGTGTGTTCTTTGTTCTAAGATAACTTCCAGCCCTGATTTTTTCTGTTCTAAGCTCCCTCCCAGCCCTGACATCCCCTGTTCTAAGCCCCTCTCAGCCCTGATGTCCCCTGTTCTAAGCTCCCTCCCAGCCCTGACATCCCCTGTTCTAAGCCCCTCTCAGCCCTGATGTCCCCTGTTCTAAGCTCCCTCCCAGCCCTGACATCCCCTGTTCTAAGCCCCTCTCAGCCCTGATGTCCCCTGTTCTAAGCTCCCTCCCAGCTCTGACATTCCCTGTTCTAAGCTCCCTCCCAGCCCTGACTCCCCCTGTTCTAAGCTCCTCTCAGCCCTAACATTCCTTGTTCTAAGCCCCTCTCAGCCCTGATGTCCCCTGTTCTAAGCTCCCTCCCAGCCCTGACATCCCCTGTTCTAAGCCCCTCTCAGCCCTGATGTCCCCTGTTCTAAGCTCCCTCCCAGCTCTGACATTCCCTGTTCTAAGCTCCCTCCCAGCCCTGACTCCCCCTGTTCTAAGCTCCTCTCAGCCCTAACATTCCTTGTTCTAAGCCCCTCTCAGCCCTGATGTCCCCTGTTCTAAGCTCCATCCCAGCCCTGACATCCCCTGTTCTAAGCCCCTCTCAGCCCTGATGTCCCCTGTTCTAAGCTCCCTCCCAGCTCTGACATTCCCTGTTCTAAGCTCCCTCCCAGCCCTGACTCCCCCTGTTCTAAGCTCCTCTCAGCCCTAACATTCCTTGTTCTAAGCCCCTCTCAGCCCTGATGTCCCCTGTTCTAAGCTCCCTCCCAGCCCTGACATCCCCTGTTCTAAGCCCCTCTCAGCCCTGATGTCCCCTGTTCTAAGCTCCCTCCCAGCTCTGACATTCCCTGTTCTAAGCTCCCTCCCAGCCCTGACTCCCCCTGTTCTAAGCTCCTCTCAGCCCTAACATTCCTTGTTCTAAGCTCCCTCTCAGCCCTGATGTCCCCTGTTCTAAGCTCCCTCCCAGCCCTGACATTCCTTGTTCTAAGCTCCCTCCCAGCCCTGACATTCCTTGTTCTAAGCTCCCTCCCAGCCCTGACATTCCTTGTTCTAAGCTCCCTCCCAGCCCTGACATTCCTTGTTCTAAGCTCCCTCCCAGCCCTGACATTCCTTGTTCTAAGCTCCCTCCCAGCCCTGACTCCTCCTGTTCTAAGCTCCTCTCAGCCCTAACATTCCTTGTTCTAAGCCCCTCTTAGCCCCAACATCCCCTGTTCTAAGCTCCCTCCCAGCTCTGACATTCCCTGTTCTAAGCTCCCTCCCAGCCCTGACTCCCCCTGTTCTAAGCTCCTCTCAGCCCTAACATTCCTTGTTCTAAGCTCCCTCCCAGCCCTGACTCCCCCTGTTCTAAGCTCCTCTCAGCCCTAACATTCCTTGTTCTAAGCCCCTCTCAGCCCTGATGTCCCCTGTTCTAAGCTCCCTCCCAGCCCTGACATTCCTTGTTCTAAGCTCCCTCCCAGCCCTGACTCCTCCTGTTCTAAGCCCCTCTCAGCCCCGACATCCCCTGTTCTAGGCTCCCTCCTGCCCTGTTTTTTCCTGTTCTAAACCCCCTCCCGGCCCTATGCCACAGCCCAGAGAAAGCAGGGGAAGGAGAGGAGAGTGGTATTGCATCGAGCAGCTTCCTAGGCAGCAACTTTGATGTCTCCTGCAGTTGGGTAAGAAGATAGAGACCCTCACCATGGTCTATGACTGCGAGGGGCTGGGCCTCAAGCATCTCTGGAAGCCTGCCGTGGAGCTCTACGGGGAGGTAAGGTAGTGGGGCCGGAGGGGAGGAGCTTAGCGGAGGGCCCAGGATCACCCAGGGGCGCCTGGGCCAAGACTGGCTGGGAACCTGGGAACCCCCAGAGCGGGGGGGGGCCTTTTAGGGATCACACTGCCTGGGGTGTCCTCATCCATGCAATGGACTAGCAGGACTGACAGATTACTCTTCCCTTGTCTGCCACGGGGAGTCATGAGTCATGGGTTCGAGTCCCAGGGAATGATGGATGCTGGGCTGGCTCAGGCCCAGATGCCTCTGGGGCTGCAGGCATGATGCCTGGCCCAGGAAGACTCCCACTTGGAAGCAGAAAAGGAGCCTAGAGATGGGGAGGAGAGGCACCGAGCGAGGGATGGCGCGGCCTTCCCCCGAGCCCTCGTGGCCACTAGATGGTTAGGGAAGCCTCCTGGTATTTTGTGCAAGATGCTTATAGGCCACCTCAGACATAGTGGGGAAGGGAAGGAGCATTTATTAAGCTCCTACTAAGTGCCAAGCCCTGTGCTAAGCGCTTGACAAATATCCCATTTGATCTTCACAACCGCCCTGAGAGGTCGGTGCTGTTAAGATCTCTGTTGTTATGGTGGAGGAAACTGAGGCAGGCAGAGCTAGAGTCACACAGCTAATAAGTGTCTCAGACTGGACTTGAACTCGAGTCTTCCCGACTCCAGGCCCAGAGCTCTATCCGAGCTGCCTCTCGTGAGCTCCCCCGTGAGGGGCTTCAGGTGGGGGCTCTAGAGCCACTCATTGGGGATGCAATGTAGGGGATTCTTGTTGGGCCTAGATGGGACCCTTTAAGGTCTATGACCTAATGATCCTGGGCAAGACACTTAGCTTCCTTGGGACTCAGTTTTCCCATCTGTAAAATGGAGCAGTTAGATCAACGTTCTTTTTGAGCTCTAGGTCTATGATGCCCGGATGCAGAAACGTGGCTTACTGTTCTTTACAATCATTATCTGTGGTCGAAAGGAGATGGGGAGGGCAGCTAGGTGACTCTGGGTAGAGCCAGGCTTGGAGATGGGAGGTTCCGGGGTCAAATCTGGCTTCAGACACGACCGAGCTGTGTGACCCTGGACAAGTCACTTAACTAATTTCCTAGTCCTTCCTGCTCTTCTGTCTTTGATACTTGTATTGATTCTAAGGCAGCAGGGAAGGGTTTTAGGGGGGGACAAAAAGAAAAGAAAGGGGATGGTCAGAGGCCCAGCCTGGCCCACCGGGCAAAGATCGCCGGAGCATTCCACAGTGCCGCCATACCGAGCCCAGAATTGTTTCACCTTCTTTTCTTTAGTTGGTGATGGCCAGCCTTGGCCTGGGCTGTCCAGGTTGGGGAGGGAGGCACACGGGGGTCAGGGCACCCTGCCAGTCAGGAAGACGCTCGGCGGGGCTGGCAGTGGGGCTGGGGACAGCCCTGACTGGGGAGAGGAAAGGGCGAAGAATGTAACCGATCTCTTCATTCTACCCCATCCCACCGGCCTCAGTTCCTTTGCATGTTTGAGGAGAATTACCCAGAGACCCTCGGACGCCTCTTTGTCATCAAAGGTAAGTGAGGGGCCGTGAGGGTGGCCGCTGAGGGCTCCTCAGCCTCCTGCCCCAGCGCTGACGGCATCAGCTAGTCATTGAGCAAATGTTGATCAAGAACCTTCAGAGTTCTTACAGCGCACTGTGCCGGGCGTGGAGGGAGGAGAACCGAGTCAGTGTAAACACTTCAGTGTGAGAAAGACCCGAGTTCAAATCCCACTTCTGCCTCATAAGAGCTGCGCAACTATCGGCAAATCGCCTTCCCTTGTGCTTTAACTCTGCAAAAGGAGGGCCATTTGTGTACTTTGTCCTTCGATGCCACCTTACAGGGTTCAGCTGATAGAGTGCGTGTGAGGCTCAGTTATGTGGAAGTTCCAATGTACTTCATAAAGCTTAAAGGACCATATTAGGTGCTGGGGATGGAGACGAATGACAGCAGCGCTGCCTTTAAGAAGCCGATTTCTGTAGACCTCTCCACATGGGGGGATAGAAGGGGCAGCCAGGTGGCTTAGTGGTCAGATCTCCAGAGCTGGAGATGGCAGGTCTTGGCTTCAAATCTTAGATACTTCCTAGCAGTGTGACCTTCTTTGTTTTTTCCTTCATCCCCTCTTCCCTTCCTCTTTCTCACTCTCTCCCCCCTCTTCTCTCTCTTTTTCTCTTTCTTTCTTTCTTTCTTTCTTTCTTTCTTTCTTTCTTTCTTTCTTTCTTTCTTTCTTTCTTTCTTTCTTTCTTTCTTTCTTTCTTTCTTTCTTTCTTTCTTTCTTTCTTTCTTTCTTTCTTTCTTTCTTTCTTTCTTTCTTTTCTTTCTTCCTTTCTTTCTTTCTTTCTTCCTTTCTTCCTTTCTTTCTTTCCTTCTTCCTTCCTTTCCTTCTTTCTTTCTTTCTTCCTTTCTTTCTTTCCTTCTTCCTTCCTTTCCTTCTTCCTTCCTCCCTCCCTCCCTCCCTCCCTCCCTCCCTCCCTCCCTCCCTCCCTCCCTCCCTCCCTCCCTCCCTTCCTTCCTTCCTTCCTTTCTTTCTTTCTTTCTTTCTTTCTTTCTTTCTTTCTTTCTTTCTTTCTTTCTTTCTTTCTTTCTTTCTTTCTTTCTTTCTTTCTTTCTTTCTTTCTTTCTTTCTTTCTTTCTTTCTTTCTTTCTTTCTTTCTTTCTTTCTTTCTTTCTTTCTTTCTTCCTCTTCCTCTTTTTTCTTTATTTCTCTCTCCCTTCCTCCATTCCCTCTCTTTCTCTCTTTCTTTCCTTCCCCTTACCTTCTGTCTTAGTATCAATTCCAAGACAAGAATAGCAAAGGCTAGGCAATGAGGGTTAAGTGACTTGCCTAGAGTCATACAGCTAGGCACTGTCTGAAGCTAAATTTGAACTGAGGTCTATCCAACTCTGGGCCTGGTGTTCTATCCACTGTGCTACCTAGTTGGCCCCTAGAATACTTTTCTATCATGAATTGGTCCTCCTGTCAGAGTGAGATGAGCAAGACTCTGAACTCCTCTGTCCAAACCTCTTACCTCTCCTCCTACTCCTGCCAGTGAGTCAGCTATTCAATCTGAATGGCCTTTATTAATAGTACTAGAGAAGGGGCAGGAAAGGTTTTTTGGTAGGAGGTGGCACTTGCGTGGATTCTCGATGAGTCCTAGAGTTTCCATGGGGTGGATATGAGAAGGAAGTGAATGGAGGGGAAAGAGGGAACAGCTTGTGCAAAAGTGTGGAGGTGGAAGGTGGAACATTGTGTATGGAGAACCACAATTAGTGGGCTGGTATGGCTGGAATATAGAGAGTATGCAGGGGAGTCATATGAGATTGGTCAGCTATTTTTATAGACGGCAGGAACTGTGCCTTATTTCTTAGGCTCATAGATCTAGAGCGTGGATGGGGCTTTAAGGTCATCTAGTTCAACTTCCTTAATTTTTGGCAGATGAAGAAATTGGGGTGTGGGGAGGGGGGATCTTCTTTGTGGTTGTTTGTTAGCCTCCAGATAAAGTAGAGTGAAGTAAATGTTTAATTTAATGGTTTGGTGGACGTTGTACCTGTGGCCTTCCAGGCTGGGAGGGCGATAGTTGCTGCTCCCAGTCACTGCTTGAGAGAACAAGGTGCCAGGGGAGATACTGTGGGGAGCTGGAGAAGGCTCTGGAGGTGGCCTTATTGACCGTGGGCCTTCAAGGATGAGAGAGGAGAACTGGAGGAATCTGGGGCCTCAGCGAGGCCCCGGGGAAACCAAGGCTTTCTGCTTGGATTCAGGGTACAATCATGAAATTGGAAAGGGGGTGAAGGAGGTAGGCAGGTGTGCTGAAAGGCTAGTGATGTGTGCTAAGTTCTGACCTGGCTGCCTCATGGTTTCTCCCTGTGCCTCTCTGTTCTAGCTCCCAAACTATTCCCTGTGGCCTACAACCTCATCAAACCCTTCCTGAGCGAGGACACAAGGAAGAAGATCATGGTTCTGGGTGGTGAGTAGCCCCTGCATCAATTCATGTCCTCTCCTGTCCTTGAAGGGCACAGAGCTAGGAACTGGCAAGGATTGAGTTGGCTTCAGGAAATGGACTTGGAAACCTTTGGTTCTTTCTGGGTTTCCTGGAATGTCTAACGACTGACCTTGCTCAGGAAGAGATTATGGCAGAAAACTTTTCTCTCTTGAAATGGTCCTCCTACCAGGGTGAGGTGAGCAGGTGTTCTGAGTCTCTCTGTCCTTTTTCTCTAAACTTCTCTTGCCATTCTGGACAGCGATTCAATCATTCAATCTGAGCAGCATTTATAAAACATCTCCACATCTGCCCTTCTGCCTGGGTATGATACAAAGAGAAAATAAAAACAGTCTCTGCTCTCAGGGAGCTTACATTCTGCTAGGAGTAGATGGGGAGAACATGCAGAGACAAGCAGATAAAGGACAGGGTTATACAATACAGTAGAAATAGAGCTGGTTTGGTTCCCCTTTGATCTTGGACAAGTCTTGACATCCATTTCCCCTTCTAAAAAATGAGGGATTCAGGGGCCTTCAATGCAAAGACAAAAGAGTACTGGTTCCAGGGTTTAAGAATCTGGGTTCAAATCTTGTCTTTCATGCGTATTACCTGTGTGACCTTGGGCAAGTCACTATCACCCTGGACCTTAGGTTTCTCCTCTGTACAATGAAGAGTCTATATTATCTAGCCTCTGGTATCCCTTCTAGGGGTACCTATGAGGGAAGAAAAAGGACATTGAAAGTCAGGGAAGTTCACCTAGCTGGTCAGTGGAGGAGGTCAAAGTCAAGCTCAGGCCTCTTAGCTCTCCCATCCCCATGGATTCTCCTTTTACCAAGGCTGAGTAGAGTAGTCTCTGCTGGTGACCACGAAGGGCTTTAGGGAATAGACAGACGGTCCATTTTCAGGTCTCGATTCAAAGCTTTCCAAGATCAGAAGGAGCTCTCCTGAGTATAGGTGTTTGATAGAGCCTCGGATAGCCCAGGCCACCTCGGAGTTAGGAGGAAGCTGAGTGAAGGAGGGACACAATCCAGAGAAAAGAGACTCTCCAAATGTGGATGAATAATAGCATTAAAAATATTGAACAATTATTTGACACTGTAAGGTCTGCAAAGCACTTTACATATATGATAGCATTTAATCCTTACAGTTATATGAGTTGGGTGTTGTTGTGATCCCCATTTTGTAAATGGGGAAACTGAGACAGACAGAAGTGAGATGGATCATCCAGGGTCATGGAGTAAATGAGTGTCTGAGGCAGGATTTGAACTCAGGCCTCCCTGAGCAGCCGCCTCTCTACTGTACCACCTGAGCAAGGGCCACCTATTGGGAATAAGCCTAAAGAGGAACCCTGAATCTAGCAGGGAGTTGAGCCAAAAGACCAGAGCTTTGAAGCTGTCTCTGAGGTTCTGTGATTTCTTGTAGTCCAAGATGCTGTGAGGCCAATGAGGCTGTGGTGAATCTTCCCTTAGGGGTCTTGGCTTTGATTAACTGCCCTCTTCCTCCTCCTCCTCCTCTTCCTCGTCCTCCTCCTCTTCCCAGTTCATCTTTGGGTCAGTTTCTGGGGATGGGGGCAGTTACTCAAGAAATGTTTGCTAACAGGGAAAAGCCAGCTCCCAACTGAATGGGGGAGATAAATGAAGCTAGGATTCCTGGGAAATAACGGCACCTCTGCCCCGTGGTGCTCCAACCACCTCCTTTTTCCAACAGCGAATTGGAAGGAAGTTTTACTGAAGCATATCAGCCCTGACCAGCTGCCCATGGATTATGGGGGCACCATGACAGATCCCGATGGGAACCCCAAGTGCAAATCCAAGGTAGGGGGCCTCGAGGGGCCAGAGGGAGGGGAGGGTTAGAAGTGGGGCAGGGCTTCTCCTCCCCCTCCCACACCCACTCACCCCCTGGGCTCCCTGCAGATTAACTACGGGGGCGAAATCCCCAAGAAGTATTACATCCGGGATCAGGTGAATCAGCAGTATGAGCACACGGTCCAGATCAACAGGGGCTCCTCCCATCAGGTGGAATACGAGATCCTCTTCCCCAGTTGTGTCCTCAGGTAAGGGTGGGCCAAGCCCTCCAGGTGCTCTACCCACCTCCCCTCTGAAGCCCTTCAGAATCAGCAGGAGCCAAGCAGGGAGAAGGATAGGAGTCGACTTTGTCAGAGAAGCTCCTCCATCCTTTAGTCTAACCCTGACAGGCCTCAGCTTGAAGACCTTCAGTGACAGGGAGCTCACTACCTCCCAGGACACTCCTTTTGGATAGGATAATTCTTCCTTCTGTCAAGCCCATACCTGTCTTTCTGCAGTTTCTGCTCCTTGTAGACCAAATCCAGGCAGGCAGGCAGGCAGGGAGACAGGCAGAGAGGCAACAAACACTTATTAAGTATTTACTATGTACTGGGTGCTGTGCCAAGGCTTAAGCCATTAGACTTTTCCACATAGTCGCTCTTCAAACACTTGACGATAGGCACCAGCACACAGCAGGTGCTTAATTAATGCTTATTGATTCATCATGCCCTATGTGATGGGCTTTTTCTTCTCTGACTAGCCTCCCCAGTGCCCTCAGCCCATCCTCTTTTGGCATGATCTCAGAGTTCTTCCCCATTCTGGTTGCTCTCCATCAATGTCCTTCCTAGACCATGAACTGTGGAACACAGACCTTCTGTGCCCTGGATGTATCAATCAATCTGTAAGCATTAATCAGACACCTACTGTATGCTAGGTAAGGTGCTAGGTGCCAGAGATACAAAAATTCTAAAAATACAACATTCTCTGCTTCAAAGATTTTATTGGGGGAACATGGAAACATATAACTGGATATAAAATATATGCCAATTGAGGACAGTGGCTAGAGCTGTGCTCTCATTGGTGGAGAGATGTTCTTGGGAGGAACTCTACCCAGGTGGGCCAGGGCTTCTGGGACCTTTTAATAATTTTAGCTCCCACGGTTGGCTTATGTCAGAGGCAGGACTCGAACCTAAGGCTTCCAGGCTGCAAGGTCAGCCCTCTAGCTATAATGCCTCATACAAAAATAAATAAATGATTATTTGGGGGTTGGGGCAAGAGAAGTCTAGAAAATAGCCCCTTAGTGCAACTCAAGAAAGTGTTAACTTTTTTGATGACTTTGTCTCACAGCTTATTCTTGAATTTGAGGTCCAAAAAAATCTCCCAAACTCTTTCCATCAAATTGTTGTCTAGCTAGGTATAAGTCCTCCGTTTTTCACTAGTGCAATTGACACTTTGAACCCAAGTGCAGGACTTTACATTTATCGCTATTAAATGTCATCTGATTAGCTCGGGCCCCAGATTTGAGTCTCTTGAACCAAATGGAGGGTATTGGCCCCAGGAAAGGCCCCTAAACGGGGAGGGACTCCGGTGACTGGGGTCTGTGCCTGCCCGTAGGTGGCAGTTCATGTCAGATGGGGCAGATGTGGGCTTTGGGGTCTTCCTGAAGACAAAGACTGGTGAGCGGCAGAGAGCTGGAGAGATGACCGAGGTCGTTCCCACTCAGAGGTACAATGCCCACCTGGTCCCTGAGGATGGGACTCTCACCTGCACCGAGCCTGGGATCTGTAAGTGCTTAATATGCTTTCTTGGACTTAGCATTGAATGACAGAATAGTAGAGCTGGGAGAAGTGTGAGAATAGGAAGTATCAGGGCTGGGAGGAGCTTTAGAAGAAGGAATGTCAGAGCTGGAGGTGTTTGGGGAACAGAGATGACTTTTTCCAACTTCCTTATTTTATAAATATCAAATCACAAGGTTTAGGAGACCTTTCCCTCCTTCCTGCTTCTGGAAGCCAAGATCGCCTGGGTTCTAGCCCTAGAACTGGCTGCTAGAACTCAAGGCCAGACCTCTCCATGGTCTTTTGATCCTCTCATTGGCTGGCCAGCCAGGTGTGGGGCTCACATGTTCGTGTGAGCTCCGAGAATCCCCGGGAGCCCAATTAGGGGCTCAAGGAGCTGAAGCTTTGGAGCTGGCTGAGTCCCTTGGCTTCCCTTCCCTCCTCACAGAGTTGGGGCTGGGCCCGCAGGGAGGGGGGCAGGGAGGCAGTGACAGGGAGGAGAGTGATGGGACCTAGGGGAGATGATGATGGGAGAACAGAGGAGCCCTGGGGCCATCTCCTTGGCAGCCCAGAGAAGGGGGGGGGACTCAAGACTCCCACTGCCAAGTTCTATCCAGTCATGCTTCTTCAGACCTCCTGGGCCCATTCCACGGGCCTCGTACACCTTCACCTCCAGCCTTCCATCTTGTTCTGCTCCCACCCACACCTGCCCCTGGCCTCTAGTGAGGCCAGTGCCTGGTCCTGGGTCCCTTTTGTTATCAGCCCTGAGAAAGCCCATCTCTCTAGAGCCAGATTCAGGAATAAGAATTGTTCTTGAGCAGTCAAGTGTTCTAGATCAAACTAGCATCCATGGAGCACTGAAAGCTAAAGGCCAATGAGTTGTCCAACACCCCAATTTTCCAGATGTGGAAACAGTGGCCCAGAGAGGCCAGCCCAGGGTCACACAGCTAGTAAGTTTCAAGAGGAGGGATTTGAATCCAGGACTTTGTGACTCCAAGATTGGTACTTTTCCCACTATGTCATCTTGCAAAGCTTCTGATTCTTTCTGGGAGAGAAACTGAGGGAAGGAAGCTACAGGCCCAGGGGCAGCAGCATAGGCTAGAGCAGCCTCTGTTCCCTTCCTTGGTCCAGCCCCCTCACTCTTTAGGATGGGCACAGACTGCTGGCCTTAGCCTGCCTTGGGATTTGCAGCTTCCTTCTCCATCAGCATTTGTTAGGCACCAACTGTATACCCTGTCCTGGGCTAACCTCTGGACCCCAAACACTGCTATAAGCTCAGCCCAACTCTGGTCACATGAAGAGAGAGCAGCACGATGAGAAGCGGGGGAGGACCAGCTGTGGCTCCCTCTCTGGGCCTCGAGTGCCGGAAGAGCTTTCTCCTCCTCCCTCCCTCCAGCCAAGCCCAACCTAGGCCCGCCAGGGGGCCCTTAGCCCTTCCCAGGCTGGACACAGGCTTGGGAGCGCCTGCTGAGAACAAAGTGCCCGGGGACTCACCCGGGATCTCATTGGCCGAGGGATGTCTGGGGCGAGGAAAATCCCTCCACGTGTACTAGTGGATTCCTCCACTCTGACGCAGGCACTTGGATAGTCCCCCGGGGACGTGGAGGGGAAATGACTTGGCCAGTGTCTCTCTGTTTGGAAGCTAGCTTGGGTGGGATCCTCCTGGCTTTCCCCACTGCTGGAGGAGACCTCCGAACTCCAGGATCATGCTGTATCCTCTGGGCCCTGGCCACCCTTGTTTCATGGCAAGTGATCTACTGGCCAGCCATTTCTAGGAGCCAGAGACGAGAGAGACAGCCAGAGACACACACACATCCTCTCTCTCTTAGTCCTAGGTGTGATCAGATATGCCTCTGCCCTCCCGAATTTCAGGTAACCTGGGAATACCGAACAAGAAATAAAATCTTCCCATGTTAAAGCCCACTTTGAGACTCACATTGCTGAAGTTCTCAAGTCTTCCATAAACCAGACTTCTGAGGAGTTCTTTCCTGTGGTCAGCCTCTTAACCTTGAGTTTCCAAAGAAAGTCCCCAGTGCTGATCATTCTAGGTAATCAGGAAGGTAATCAGGCCATCTTGACCAGAGATAAGTTCAGCTTCTTCCTTGTTCCATTTCAAAGGAAGGCACTAGCCCAAAGGGAAATAGCCTGCCTCCCTCCCTCCCTCCCTCCTTCCTTCCTTCCTTCCTTCCTTCCTTCCTTCCTTCCTTCCTTCCTTCCTTCCTTCCTTCCTTCCTTCCTTCCTTCCTTCTTTCCCTCCCTTCCTCCTTCCTTCCTTCCTTCCTTCCTTCCTTCCTTCCTTCCTTCCTTCCTTCCTCCCTTCCTTCTTTCCCTCCTTCCCTCCTTCCTTCCTTCTTTCCCTCCCTCCCTCCCTCCTTCCTCCTTCCTTCCTTCTTTCCTTCGAAGCTTCCTTCCTTCCTTCCTCCCTCCCTCCCTCCCTCCCTTCCTCCCTTCCTTCCCTCCTTCCTTTCTTCCTTCCTTCCTTCCTTCCTTCCTTCCTTCCTTCCTTCCTTCCTTCCTTCCTTCCTTCCTTCCTTCCTTCCTTCCTTCCCTCCTTCCTTCTTTCCCTCCTTCCCTCCTTCCCTCCTTTCCTTCTTCCTTCCTTCCTTCCTTCCTTCCTTCCTTCCTTCCTTCCTTCCTTCCTTCCTTCCTTCCTTCCTTCCTTCCTTCCTTCCTTCCTTCCTAGCCTGCATGGCAGGGTGGGGCCCAGGCTGGCAAAGGCTTGCACTGCCACCCAGAGGAGTTTCCATTCAACCCAAAGAGAGGGATAGGGATAGGAATCTGCTGAGTAGGAGGGTGACAGGAGCAGACCTGAACTTCTGGCAGCTGAGTGGAGAATGGGACCCAAGAGGGAGTGATGAGGCAGAAATTGATTGGGAGGCTATTGCAGTAGCTCAGGTCTGCTGGGATGAGGAGACAGGAAGACTCTTCTCCTGAGTTCAAATCTGGCCTCAGGCACTTCCTAGCTGGGTGGCCTTGGGCTTGTCCCTTTGGCCTCAGTTTCCTCATCTGCAAAATGGACTGGAGAAGGAAATGGCAAACCTCTCCAGTACCTTTGCCAGGAAAACCCCAGCTGGGGGCAGGGAGGGTCAGAGCTGGCTGCAGATGACTGAATGACTACCATAATGATCCATGAGGTCACAGAGGAAGCCAATTACCGGGAATACAGTGCTCAAAATCCTTGTTTTAACACTCGAGCTCACTCAGAGAGCGTGTGTAAAGCACTGCAAACTGTAACCCACTGGAGAAAAGCGGTTACGGATTCTCATCCTTACCGGGAAGCCTGCTTAGGTGTGGATCGTCTTCTGTCATCTTGGAGGGACCCTCCAGCCCCCATTTCATTCTTAGCCTCAGTTTCTCCATCTCTAAAATGGAGACAAGTGCCTGCCAGGCGTGTTTCAGGATGAGTAAAGCCCTAGAGATTGGGAAGTGCTTATGAAATGGTTTCTGTCGCCGGTCTCAGGCTGGTCTCTGTCTTGCCGTCTTCCCAGCAGTCTGGCCTGCTCAGGGTCCCACGGCCAATCATCACGTCTTGGTATTAAGCGCCTACTGTGCGCCGGGCCCCGGAGCTCCATAGACAATCGCCTGCCTGCCAGGGGCTTCTGTGGCTCCTGAGCACATCCGTGTCTCTCCCTTTGCAGATGTCCTGAGGTTCGACAACACCTACAGTTATATCCATGCCAAGAAGGTCAGCTTCACGGTGGAGGTGCTGCTTCCAGACAAGGCCTCGGAGGAGAGGCTGCAGCAGCTGGGAGAGAAGGGCCTGGCGCCTTCCCAGCACTGAGGGCCCCGTCCCGGCCTCGGCCCCAGCCCAGGCCGCCCAGCCTGCGCTTTGGGGTCCGGGATCTGGGCTGGAGCTCAGTCCCCAGCTCAGCCCTGCCTCACTGCTGCGCTGCAGTCAGCCCAGGCTGAAGATGGCAGGCTCTGCCGGGGTGAGAGGGTGTCCCTTGGGAGGTGGAGAGAGGCCCTGGGGGGCAGGGAAGGCCCTACCCTGCCCCCTTCCCTCTTTCCACCTTCCACCTTAAGTCGGGGTCCCATGGGTGCCGGGCACTGGTGGAATCCGCCCATCTTTTGACTCGTGCCAAGCCCAGCTTCCGTCCTGGGAGCCAGAGCCTGGTGAGGGCAACTGGCTGGCACGAAGCCTCCCTCAGGGACTCCAGCTCTGGGCAGGGAGCCTGGGCACTTTTCTAGAGAGAGAATAGAGGTAGCCGAGGACGGGGGGCAGCTGGGCTGGGGCTGGGGGTGCCCGTCCCCACTTTAGGCCAGAAGGGGGGGCTGCTCCTAGCCGGGCACTGGGCTCTCCGGCCTCACCTCAGGGGCCCTTTGGCCAGCTTGTCTTAATCTCTCCTGAATGCCGTAATCGCTCCTGAGAGCTCCTTATGTCCCAGGCTTGGCTCCCTGCCTGGCACTGCCAGCCCGTTCTGTGGGTGGTCCCGAGGGAGATGCACAGCTCCCACGAGACCTCGTCCCTGCCCTCCTGGGGCCTCGGAAACTCCCAGGACGACGAGCCGTTGGTGCTCGGCGCCACCCTCTAACCCCCAATTGGCACAAAGAGAAGGAAGGCTCTCGAGAGCCCCTTCAACCCCCTCGTTTTGAGGAGGAGGAAGCAGAGAGCCAGGCCATAGCCTCGGGCCAGTGGCACAGCCGGGACTTGAGCCAAGGGTGCCTCCCTCCGTTCAGGATTCTCCCAGCCTCCCCTGTCGTCTCTTGGCTAGAGGGATCGGCAGGGGCGCCCGCTGGCCGCTGGGTGCTTACGGCCCAGCAGAAGGGAGGGGGGACCCCCCTTCAAAGGAGTCAGGGCCCAGGTGCTGATGGGAGTACCCCAGAGGGCACCCAGACTGACCGAGGGCTTACGGCAGGGGGGGAACAGGGACCGGAACCTATTGGGTGTCTTTCCCGAGGGGGTCCAGGGCGGGCTGTTCTGGCACCCTCCAGAACTTGGCCCTAGAGGGCAGAACTAGGAGTAGTAGGTAGGGCGTGGTAGGGAGGCCGATTTTCTCAGTTGATTTAAGGAAATAAAGAACTCTAACAATATGAGCTGCCCAATACGTGGAATGGGTGTCCTGGGTAGGTAGTGAGCTCCCCATCCCTGGGAAGGTTTTCAAAGGGAGGCTCAATGGCCACTTGTTAGAGAGAGGGCAACCTGGGGCCTTTCCAGCTCTGCTGATTCTGTGATTCTCTGGGGAATGGGGCTGCTTGACATGGATAGTGAGTTCCCCATCACTGGAACTATTCAAGTGGAGGTAGGATAATCATGTCAGGGATGCTGTAGAGGGATTCTTGCTCAGGTATGGGGTGCACTAGATGCTCTCGAAGCAGGCTGCCCCCAGAGGTGGGGGGGGTGTCCCTGGGTGGGAGGGTGTCCCGGTTTACAAATGCTCTGTTAGGAAAATTAACCGACGAATAAAGAAATCTCTGCGTTTCTGGCTCTCCAGCCTTTTGATTGTTCTCACCGCTTCCCTCAGGGGGCGCCAAAGCGCTCCAAACGCTGGGGTCCCGGCCTTCGGTCTCGGTGGTACTACGCCAAATGAGCGAGTGCGCTTGTGCACTGGGTCTCTCACCATTGGCCAAATTGGTGGGCGTGTGTTCCCAACATTTTTAGTGAGGTTCTTTGGGCTTCTAAGTGGAAGCGGAAGTCCCGCCCCCGGAACGGGTGGGACTGGCTGTACATCAGGGCTGGTGTAGTTTAGGGAGCGTTTAGCGCCGCCCACGCTGGCTCTGCGGAAAGCCGGGGGGCAGTAGAGCAGGGAAATGCCACGTGATTCTAGGGACTGTCTCTGAATTCCATTTTGGGGGTTCGGGGACCCCTCTGACTGTTGCCCCCAAGTTTCCCCTCCCGCAGCCCTTGGAAGACCCTCGGTCCCCAACGCCTAGGGGATTGTCCAGGTCCTTCCGCCCCCGCCCCCAGCAGCCTAAGCTCCCTCCGCCTGGTAGGGTTTTCCTGTCTCTGGACCCTGCCTGCAGAATCCTTGACCCCGCTCCCGTCACCCTAGGTTCCTCCACCCCCCACTGCCTAGAGCCCCTCTTTCCGTGGAGCCCCAAGCCTTTTAAACCCCTCTGGGAACAAGGAGCCGCATCCCTAGAACCCAGCACAGTGTCCGGTCCACGGTGAGAGCTTAATGCTCACGAACACTGCGCTAATCTGGGTTCCCCTCCCCCAGGCTTCTTAGGTCAATCGACAGTCTTTCATTAAGGGCCTACTATGTGCCAGGCACTGGGGATGCAAAGAATGAAAAATGGAAAGGGCATCAGTGCCCGGGAGGAGCTGCCGAGGCTCCCAGAGGGTATGGACCGGGCAGGCAATACCGCGGCATCTCAGCAGACCCCAAGTGACTGGGGGAGTCCCATGAAGGAAAGGCGGCTTGCAGAAAGAAGTCCAATCTCATTTTTTTAAGCCCGTACCTTCCTTATTAATTCTAAGGCAGAAGAGCAGGAAAGGTTACACAGTGGGGGTGAAAAGACTTGCCCAAGATCACACAGCTGCACAGTGTCAGATTGTAACCTAGTTTCTATGACTTCAGTCTTATAAACTACAATGATGTTCCTGATAATCTTTCTTCCTTTTTGTTTTTAACACTTGCCTTCTGTCTAGGAATTGATACTATGTATTGGTTCCAAAGCGGATGGGTGGTAAGGGTAGGTAATGGGGGTTAAGCAACTTACCCAGGGTAATACAGCTAGGAAGTGTCTGAGGTCAAATTTGAACCCAGGACCTCCTGTCTCTAGGCCTGGCTTTCAATCCACTGAGCCCCCCAGAAGTTGCCTCTTGAAGGAAATCAGCCCCTCAGTCCCATATCCAAAGGCTTGAGGTTTTCTGGAATTCTTGGCAGTCCTCAGAGCTTTCAAGCCTGCCTCAAAATCCTGGGGTCCCTTTCCTCATTCCCCAGGTTGTGGGTCCCTCAATTCCATCAGAGCTCTGCCTGCCCCCTGTCTCCCAGAGGACCCCAGTTCCCACAGGAGGTCCTCAGACTGTCCTTCCCATTTTACAACGAGTCATTTTGATTTCCACTGGACTGTCTCCCTTCTAGACTAAACTGTCTCTTCTTCTAGAGGCCCAACTTCCCTATTCTCCAGGGCCCAGACGGGAGACAGTTTAGTCCAGTGGAAATCAAAACCAGCCAAGCATTAGGCTCTCACTAGGGCCCAGACACTGCTGGGCTCTAGGGATAAGTTAAGGCTCGGAAATCGGAGCCTCCTTGTCCTCGGAGAGGTTTAGAAGTTCCTGGGCAGGAGGCACAGGTCTTGGATTCAAATGTGAACTCTGTTCTTTATGGCTTTGAGCAAGTCATGCATCAGAGACTTGCAGTTGAAGGGTCCTTTGGGGTCCTCGAGCCCCCACCCCCACCCCCCATTTTACAATATGGGAAAACAGGCTCAGAGGCTCAGTGACTTGTCCAGGGCCACACAGCATCTGAGAGGATTTGAAATTGGTCTTCCGGCAAATGATCGATCCACTTCACTTCCCTGGGCCTCGGTCTCTCCATTTGTAAAATGCGGCAATCGGTCTCCTGGGTGGTGTCTGGGGTCCCCGGAGGCTCTCGGGCTAAGTTCTAGCTTCCAAACGGAGGGCGCTGTGACCTCGGGCACGTCCCTTCTCCAGCACCGAGCAGTAGAAGGAAGGCTGGACGTGGAGGGAGGCGGGGCTCGGCTGTGCCAGGACTGGGCGGGAGGGCGGGCTGGGGAGATTGGTCAGTTTCAGGCTCGAGCCGGGAACACTAAAGGGAGCCGGACGAGCGGCGCGGCCTCCGCGTTCCCCGGCCCGGGAGGCGGGGCGGGGCGGGGCTTCGGGCGTCCCCCCTCCCTCTCACAAGTCTGGGTCCCCCACATGTGTGCATCCGTGTGTGTCTGGCTTTGCGCGCGCGTGCGGCCGCCGTGTAATTTGCAGACGCTCCCAGCCCGGGCGGGAGAGAACGTCCTTCAGGGCCGGTGTCAGTGCCCAGCGCAGTGGCCGTCCGAGCCCGGCGCGCACCATGCCGGACCCCGGGCCAGACGCCCAGCCCGATTTCTACCGCGACACGTGGGTGCGCTACCTGGGTGAGCGCGCGCCGCGGGGCCCATCCTGGAGCCGGGGGTCGTGGGAGGGTCCGAAGGGGCGTCCCCGCCTGCCAGCTCCGGGGCGATCGCGCTGGCGCGGAGGGCAGGCCATCGAGCCCGGGGTGTCCGGCGTGGGGCACGCAGGGAATGCGGGATCGGGAGGCGGGGCCCCAGCCTGGGTGACCTTGGGCTGGTCACTGCCCCTCACTAGGGCTGCCATTTGATGCGAGGGCCGCCCGGGCTCCGCGCTTCCCCAGGTCCCAGCGAGTTCTGACATTCAGTGCCCCTGCCGAGGTCCTTGGCGCTCCTGACGCTGCCTGTGCCAAGGGCTGGGACGTCAGTCCGAAGGGCTCTCCCAGCTCGGCTGCCCTTTCCCACGGTGGCCTCCGCCTCTCCCATTTCTAACTCGTGGGCGCCCTCGGGGGCCACAGCCTCCCCAGAGCCCAAGCTGGCCGGCCCTGGACCCTGCCTTCCTTCCCTTCTTCCTGCACCCAGCTCCAGCCTAGCCGGGCCCTACCGAGGGGAGGGAGTAAATATACTGATCCATGCCCCTCCAATCCTTCCCTTTCCCTTTCCTTCCCTTCCCATGAAAGAAATAAGGCTGGAGGGCCAGGCCAGGGGAGCCTCCGACACTGCCTAGCTGGGTGACCCTGGGCAAGTCACCTTGCCCCCCTTGCCCAGCCTTTCCACCTAGGAGCTAATACTCATCTCAGAGTTGTTTTTTAACCCTCAGCTTCCCTCTTAGAAGCAATAGTGTGTATTAGTCTTGCCCAGGGCCCCACAGATTTGAACCCAGGACCTCCCATCTCTAGGCCTGGCTCTCCATTCACTGAGCCACCCAGCTGCCCCCTGGGTTTTTGTTTTCGTTTTTTTTTTTAATTTAAAAAAAAAAAGCTTGACGATTCCTGCCCTGTGACTTGCCAGTGTTCCACTCCGAGTTAGGGGTAGAGCTCAGACTGGCACTGGGGTGAAGCACTTCCCTGGCCTGGGCTCTTTCTGCTCCAAGAGCTGGAGAAGCTGAGGCCAGGAGCCCCAGGCCCAGGAGGGACCTTCTCTTCCCAGCACACTCCCCAATCACAGGCCAGCCTGAGCCTCCAAAGGGGCTTTGCTGTTTTCTATTTAACCCCTTCCCTTTCGTCTTGGTTCCAAGAGCAGTAAGGGCTAGGCAATGGGGGTTAAGTGACTTACCCAGGGTCACACAGTCAGGAAGTGAGAACCGGGTATCTTAGCCTGGGGCTTTTGGATTGGTTTTGTTCTGAAAAAAGGAATG